>NC_057934.1:65372495-65412495 GCF_018555375.3 Anguilla rostrata
ATGAAATGTCACAGAGACAGATCTCGTAGCTGAAACAATGTAATTCTGTCAGGATTATCGAGCGAGTGTTCCTCCTCAAACTTTGCTCTTCCTCCTTACTGGAAATAAATGAATGGACAGAAGAGTGTAAGACATTAACACCCATTTCCTGTCACTGAACAATACCCCGACAACCTCTCTTCCCTTTATCCGCAAAAAAAAAAAAAACCTCCCTCGGTTTTGAAGGATTAACAGGGAGAGTCTCACAGCCCTGGCTTATAACAAGGGCAGAGGGCGGGTGGGTGAGGGGGGGGGGGGGCGCACAAACATAAGCCAACGACGGTCAGTCATTCAAAGCTGTGCACTGTGAGAAGCAAGTGTGTAAGTGTGTAAGATCAACTCCGGCGGACACAACCCAGAGAACACACGGCCCCTATCGGACTCGTACAAACGCCATTCGAGTTTATTTAATGCCACTAACTTTTTTTTTTGTTTTGTTTTTCTTTGTCGAGAGGGAGAGACAAAAAAAAAATAACGTTCCGAGAGACCCCCTAGCGCTGTCGGCTGGGCGGTCCGACCGCCGGAATATTCCGGAGAAGCGGGCGGGGAGAGCCGCCGGGCCGCCGTTCGGACGATGACAAGGACGGCGTAACCGTACCTCGCCGGATCCGTATCACCCCCCCCCCCCCTCGGCCGGGCGGGTCTGCGGCCCCCTTTCGCAAGCCCCCACGTATATAAATCCGCTCGGGTGGAAAAGAAGCGAGCGAGCGAGCGACGTGTTACTCGCTGGCTTCCACTTCACACATCTGCTTACGGTTAAACACGGATCACGCTCGCTCCGACTAAACATACACACAGCACATACAGTCGCTTTAAATCAGTCCAGAATTATTCATATTTAAAAAAGGACTTGGTACATTGGACTTGGTACATTAAAAAATTCTGGTACGTTGTTTTCAGAAATACTATCCACTGCACAGAGATCGCAGAGTTTCACCGATACTAATTTGTCATACGTTCTGTAGGTACGGAACCAATAACCCATTCGCTTTGAAAAAGCAAAAAAAAAAACAAAAAAAAACAAAACTAATCAGAAAAAAACACGAGCCAGCTAAACACAGGCAGGTCGTCTGAGCACCAGATTTACACAAACAAAGCCGTCGCTTGGACTGAAACATTTGAGCCGTTACAGGACTTTTTGTGTTTGTGTTGTTCCTTTTCCCCAGATTTGAGGAATTAGGTTATTGAAGACAAATGTATTATTGTTTTAACAGTGGAGTAATTGTACCGGCTGAAACCCCACCAGTGACAAGCTTCGCTCCCAGCGAAAACGCTAAGATGGCCTTACGGGGGGGGGGGGGGGGGGCAGGGGGGGTCCCTTTCACTGCGCTTTGTGTGACCACGTCAGCCATTCACACAGAGCTGATTCCCCCGATAAGAGCCGGCCGGCCGCGCACATGAATAAGTGCTGTAATATGGTTATGATGCATTAACATTCCTCCGCATCCCCAAAGAAACCGGATATGTGCGTATCGCCCGTTTCGATCGCACTCTGGGTCTAAAGGGGGGAATAAAAGGCAAGTCGGGTAAAAAAGGGGGGAAAAAAAGAATAGGGCACCGAACCGATGTGTTCTGCACGTACAGGATTTCACAACAGGGATTCAGATGTAGGTCTATCATACATGCACACACACACAAGCAAGCACACAAACATACACACACGCACCCACATACACACAAACACACATGCACATGCACACACGCCCACACAAACACACATGCACATAAACACACACACACATATCGACACACACACACGCACACACCCACACTCACATCCACACCCACACACACACACTAACACTCCCTTATTCACATCAAACTCCCATCAGCTCTCTTCCTATTCTTATTTGTGGTTTATTTTCTCTGTGCATAAACGTGCCAGCATCTATACCTAACAGAGTAAAGCCACTGAATGTGCAGTCCCACAAATCTGTGTCCCATGAACTTAAAGTAGGATATCATTTGGTATCATTTAAAAATGAATGCTGGTGCCTTTTTCTATAATGCGCACATGACTTTACTGCCTTTGTCTCTAACTTACATCACAATTTCTGACCGAGCACGGCTGGTTTATTCCTCTAACTCTCCTACTCTCCTGTGCCCCTTAATTCCCCCGAAAATGCAAAAACAAAAAAATGAGAGTGCCACAAGAATGCTTATGTCAGCGGCATTAGCTCAGTGTCGTTCAGAAGCGTACATTTCCCAGGGCCCGCAGCCACGCTTTATATTATTCTGCGTCAAACGCCAGCGCTGCCAGCATCTTTAAAGTCAATAAATGCAAACCCACAAACTCCGTCTCACAGCCACTCGGCCCTCCTCCCATAACGGACCCCCACCTCCCTGCTACAGTCCCCTGCCTCCACCCCTCTGTGACCACAGTGTGATTAATGGCTAAAGCAATCCCCCATATGCATGCACACACAAACATGCATGCACGCACGCACACATACACACACACGTACACACACATGCACACACAAACACACATTCACGCGCGCACGCACACACATACACACACGTACACACACGTCCACACACACGCACACACAAACACACATTCACGCGCGCACGCACACACACATACACACACACACGCACACACACATACACACACACGCACACACATACACACACGTACACACACGTCCACACACACGCACACACAAACACACATTCACGCGCGCACGCACACACACATACACACACACACGCACACACATCAACACACGTACACAACACCACATCACACACAGCACACACTACAGCAACCCACAACAATACATTGACACATGTACTCACACACGCGTGCGTGCGCACAGATGTACACATGCGCACACATGCATACACATGTGCAGGGACAAGCGAAATATAGCCACACGTGCGCAGACTAATGTGCCAGAGGACACACACATACACACACAGACACAGACACACACACACACATACCAGTGGTTTAAACGCTTGCAGCAGGGGGCACGCATTTACTTCTGAGTTAAGCAGAGTGAAGTCGCACATGTGCTGAAATTCCACTGGAATAATGACCGAACGAGTGTGGGGGGAGAGAACAATCAAAAACAATTATAAAGGAATTAGCCGTAGACATTCAGCGTCTTTATTTGTTCCAGCTGATCCACATTGACTTCAATTTGTCTTGGAACATAGATTACGGCAATCATCATCCTTCATAATTAACGACGGGGACAATGATCGCCATCGCCGCCGCCGCCGTCTTCCCTCGCACGCTCGTTAGACAGCCGAGACCGTGAGGCGGCGTGCGAAATCCTGTTAGATTTAAATACGGCGACCACAGCAAAGGTCCCCCCGAAAACCCAGGGCCCCCAAAAGACGAGACGACCCTAAAACCGCCCCGTGAGAAGGCCCTTTGAAAGAAAGTGCGCCTCGCGAAAAGAACAGACGTCTCTTAAATTGCGTTCAATTACTGCTAAGTGCGGAGCGTTTTACCGGCCCCCCGTTATTAACGTTCCAGTTCGCGGTTCTCCCCCCCCCAACCCGGCGCAGCCCGATAAAAGCAGCGGGATGTTTGAGCCGGAGTGCGGACGAGCTTCGGCAGAGCGGGGCCGGAGGAGGACCGCCGTCCCGTACCGACCGCGCCGGAAAGCCGCCAGCGCCTCGGCGAAGCTCGGCGCCGCCCGCAGGACCGCCAGGCCCCGCCCCCCCGCTCGGCACCGCCCGCGGGACCGCCAGGCCCCGCCCCCCCGCTCAGCACCGCCCGCGGGACCGCCAGGCCCCGCCCCCCCGCTCGGCGCCGCCCGCGGGACCGCCAGGCCCCTCCCCCCCGCTCGGCACCGCCCGCCGGACCGCCAGGCCCCGCCCCCCCGCTCAGCGCCCCCAGGTTTTAACGTGGGCTGAGTCACACCGCTGCGCACACCGCCTACAGGAGCACCCCTCGCTCACCGAGACCCTGACCTTACTGCGCTACGAGCCTGAGCAGAATGGCACTCTGACGCGGGATAATGAGTCCCCCCCCCCCAACGTCCACGGCTCTTTGCTAATAAGCTAACGCTCAGTTAGCTCTGACATTACCACCGCTTCTTCTCCTATTGATCTGATGAAGTTCGGGCTTCAGCTAGAGGCAGCGGTTCCCTCAGTGCAGTTCACCAGAATCAGTCAGACAGCAGCGTGTCACAGTGGACAAAGTCAATAAAAATGGGAAACTCAAAGTCTCGTGAACCGTGACGTTCATTCCCGGCACTCCGGAGCTGGAGTCCAGGGTCTAGGGCGACGGGAGTGCGTCTCTGTTTCTGCGAAATGGCGAAAGGTAAGCCAAGGTCACTGCACCTGCCTCCTGGCACCTGACTGCACTCTGTGGGTCAGCGTGGGGAGTGCGGAGTGGGGGGGTGGGGGGGGTGGGGGCGCAGAGGAAAGCGGCGACCTGTGTGTGGTATTAATAATGACATAAAAGCAGAAAAATGCAGTAGTGCTGTGCAGAGAGGACGGGCGGATGCACGGCTCGCTGATGCTTCCCATATGGCGCTAACCGCACTCAAGCAGACATCACGCTGCGTGCGTGTGTGTGTGCGTGTGTGTGCGTGCGTGTGTGTGTGTGCGTGTGTGCGTGTGTGTGTGTGTGCATACGCTGTTCCTCTGGTGGGGAGCAGTGGGGTAACATATGAACATGTACTTACGTGTGCATGTGTGGGAATTCCACGTTCGAACGTCTAATGAGTTTATGAAGTCACATCACCCCCACAGAGTGAAAAAAAAACTGTGTAACTGGTCATTCAGGGAGGGGCCCTGGTCTTTGCCTCTGATAGAGCTGATTGGACAGCAAAGCTAGCAGACTTACCTGCTGCTTTCAATAAATCCCTTTGTGTCATTACTGTCATACACACAACAGCAAGCAGTCCGAAATACATGGACAACACTGGCATACTACCTACATGTTCTAAGACGGTGATATTTCATATTTCCAACATATTTTCCCCTAATTTCGATCAAACTGTGAAGTTATAGGAGTACAAACATACTTTGTGACATGTCAAGCGAGGTACTGGGGGTTAATGTACCTAATTTTAGGGACACAACGCATAGTTCTGCACAAGTAGCATAAGTGCCCGCATGTTTCCTGAACACACTGTAAGCCAAGACCGGGCCCGTGTAGGAAGCACGATAAGACGAGAGGACAGAAGCGCTTTCTCCTCCGCTTGGCGTTTTTTCGTTAATGAAAGTGTGGAGGGGAAGCCGCGCTGCAGCGAAAGCCAGTTAAAATGTAACTGACCTTCAGAGCAGCGCCGCCCCGGCAGGGCGAAACAGCGGTGCACTGTGGGCCTGGCCCGCGCTGGGCCGCCGCGCAGCTGTGTGTGTGCGCACAGTCAGGAACAGAGCCGCTGTGTTCTGCTCCCTACTGTAGCGCTACGCCATGCTACGCTCTCCTACTGTAGCGCTATGCTACGCTACGCTCTCCTACTGTAGCGCTATGCTACGCTACGCTCTCCTACTGTAGCACTATGCTAAGCTACGCTTGCCGCCACCATAGCCCACAGCCACAGCGCTGAGACACTCACAAGTCAGTTTAGGTAATACACATGCTTTCTTTCTCTCGCTCCCCCCCCCATTCTCTCTCCTCCCTACCCTCCCCCTCGCTCTCTCTCTCCCAGAGCAAGGCCTCTCTCTGTGTATTCACAGCTGTGGGTCTTCCTCAGAGTTCAGCTAAGGTAAAGATATGGTATATTACGCAACCGCGTGTACGCCACGCCGCTGGCCGCGGGCCAACATCCTCCTCCTGCGAAAGAGCAGCGAGCGCTGTGTCTGCTCCCGGGGGCTAGAGCAGCCCTCTCCGGACGGAGCGGCCGAACAGCGCTGACACACACACGCACGCGCACACACACACACACGCATCAAAAGCACACTCACACCACACACATACATACACACACACACACACCACACACATGCGCCACACCACACACACACACACGCCACCACCACACCACACACACACACACACACACACACGCACACGCGCACACGCACACGCGCACACACACGCACACACACACACACCGCGATATCAGGCACAGTTATTGATACTCTCACACGTCGTTCATTTTCCCTTTCTTTAAAAAGTCCCTTTCTCTCTCTCTCTCTCTCTCTCTCGCTCGTCTTAAAGGCCGAAAGAACAGGCCGCGGACATTGTTACATTTCTCTTTCATTTTATTGTTTTTCTCCTTTTTTTATTACAGAGATTTTTTTCCTCGAAATAGGAACACCCCATTCGTCTCATTTAACTGTTTATGTGCTGCAGGAATGTGAAACAAATGTGATCCCCGGAAGCATTTGAAAACAGAATAATTCTGATTGGTATGATTAATGCCATTCAGCAACCGTCATTCTTATGGGTAATGACACTGGCCTTAGTTTAGGTTCAAATCTGGCCTTAGTTTAGGGTCCAATCTAGAATCTAAGTCCACAGTAAAATGTTTAGTGTTAAATAAACTCTTACAGTTTATACGAGACCACTATGGCCAAAGTAGGCTCATACGAACTCTGTTACCGCATTAACACTGCACTTTTTTTTTTACTGTTCTTGTTCACTGAAGTCCAGCCTCCTCAAATCCAAACCCATTAGAAACTCGATATCAGTGTTTCCGTGTTGGTCCTGGACAGACGCTTGCGGTGTTAAAAAAAAAAAAAAAAAAAAAAAAAGAAAGAAAAAATGTGAAGGAGGAGAAATGCCTGCGCCATTTCCAACCGACGGATTCAGATGAACAATGAGGAGGTCCAACCGCTCCCCAGCCAAAAGGCCCACAAAGAAACCGGACCGCGCCGCCGTTATCGGCTAATTTCGGTAATTGTCTCTCCAGGTGCAGAGGAATGTGCTAACGTAGCGCGCTTTGACAGCCATGCGTGGGGGGTGGGGGGTGGGGGGTATCCACCCCCCCCCCCCACGGGCCGTGTGGCAAGGGGGTTAAGAGTCCGATGGGGAGCTGGCACACGTGCCACGCTGGCGCCGCCACAGCTGCCACCCACACCCCGCTGGAGTCGGGTCAGGTGCTGAAGAGTGCGATTTCTGCACTGACAGACGAAGAATGCGCACCTGCACCGCATAAGTGTGTGCAGGTGTGCGCCGGGAGAGACGACGAGCACGCGTGCATAATGGTGTGTTGTGTGCGTGAGGTCTGTCTGTGTCTGTGTGTGTGTTGTCTGCCTGTGGTGTCTGGTGTGTGTGTGTTTTGGCTGGTGTGTTGCGTGTGTCTGGTGTGTGTGTGTCTGTCTGTCTGTCTGTGTGCCTGTGTGTGTGTGTGTGCCTGTTGCGGTGTGTGTCATGTGTTGCTTGTGTGTGTGTGTCTGTGTGTGTGTGTGCATGTGTCTGCTTGTGTGTGTGTGTGTGTGTGTGTGTGTCTGCCTGTGCATGTGCGTGCGTGTGTGTGCCTGCTTGTGTGTGAGTATACTTCTGGTTGCATCTAAACTGGATTCACTCTTGCTTATGGATTTAATCAGAGTGCGCCATTTCAGAATATTCCTATGAAAATGGCCGTTTCAGACAGCAGCGTGTTGCTGCTCTGTGATCAGTGCCCCCTCTCCCCTGCGCTGGGCACACACTGCGGCTCCAGGGCAAATACAAGTGACCTTCAGCAGTGAATCCGCACAGCAGACTACTGCCCCTCTGCTGGCCTACTGCTACACACCGGCTTCGTTTCACTCAACACAGAGCACCCCCCCCCCCCAAACAACAAAACAACTGCGCTAATTACACAGGCGTGCCCCCCCCCACTGCAGTTCACTCTCACTGAGGGTCAGTGGTGGAAGGGGCCATGGACAAGCACTTTCCCTGAAAGCTTCTGTTCCTGAAAGATCCCCAGATGACATCACGTACAGTGCAGAGCTCGACCTAGCTTCTGCGCTGCTGTGCTCCAATGGCTGCCTCTGAAGAGCAGCACCCGTTAGGTTGCACCAACCATGCAGCTTGCTTTTTCACTCTCCATTGCCCATCCAGTTCCATGTCACGCATCTCTCTTTAATTCAAGAGTAAAGTGATAACCCACCAAACATTTCAATGCCGGTCTAATCGACTTTGATTATGAAGGTAGATATAACGTGGATTAGTGTGGCAGAAATGGAAGTTTTTTTTGACGTGGGTAATTTGCAGAGTACAAAACGCGGATCTATTATAGGTAGAGGAACGGTCGCGTCATGACTCGATGATGATCGGCCTTGTAGGTTGACAAATTTTTTGGGGGAAAGACCAAGAACTGCCACGCTGCCCTCCAGCAGGCTGGAATTTCTCTGTTTTATTCCAAACAGGAGGGCTACATCCTCACTTAGCTTTAATAAAACATACACGATCCAAACGTGAGCATTTGTAGATGTATTCATGAATAAATATATTTTATTTCCTTTTTTTTGTTTTGAAACTTTTGAGCAGTGCTTTAATTTCACGCTACGGTAAATTGGACTGTCCCATCCTCCGATTCATCTACAAAGACCACAGCGGAATAAAGTTTAAAAGAAAAACAACTGAATCTCCCCACAGAAAAGGACCAGCCACTCCTTCGCACCCTTTCACTTTTCCAAACGAGCGCGTTCGCGCACGGCGATAAAAGAGGAGGCAAACTGAACCGGCCACGGCTGGCTTCCCGCTGCAGTGGCTCGGTCCAGCCCGCGGCCCCTCCGCGCACCCCTACCTCACAACCCCATTCCAAGCTCTCCTACACATTTCCAGGAGCCCCAGAATTTTCACCGTGTCTGCGGAAAAGGAGGACTCCTTTATGCGTTCCGACATTTGGCGAATGACTCTGAATTAGTGCCGAAGACGGCAGAACGTTCCACAGCTGGCCTTCGTAGGCCTAGGGGGAGGCTAAATGCATTTGGTCGTTGGGGGCTGCAGTCCAGTAAGTGGAGGAGCGCCCATTTGCCAGGGCTAGTGACGCACCGCTGGTGTTTCGGGCAACAGTACAGGGACAGACCGAGACAACTTGACAGGTTTTATATGGACAGAAATGCATTGCTTCCAGATGCTTCCAAGCAATTTGTCAATACCTGTGATGTGGCGCCATGTTTACTACACTACACTTCCCATGATTCCCTCCCAATCAGAATAAGCGGTCCAAAAAGCCCCTTGACTTCCTCTTTGCTGGAGTTTCTGATTGGGTTCGAACAAAGGGAAATGTCATATGCCACCACCTACTGCACTGGAATGCAGAAGGTTGAAGCCCATCATTGGTGAGGTGTTACAGATTCTTGGGAAATTTGTATAATAACTATGAAATTGTTATGAAACCACCATCAGGTTGTAAAACAGCCATTTTGGAATAGCACAATAGGGCTTAAATTGAATCTGGGTTTAACACTGATAACTTCAGAAGTGATAAAGGAAAAAAGACAGCAGATATTTTGTAAGTTTTTATTTCGTTTTTATGAGAGTTGTCTATTTTATTTTATGTTTTGCAAATTAGCCATCTATTCCATTTTACCTGAAATATTTACAAAAATAAATTCAGAAGAGAAGGGAAGAGAAATACTTCTCACCCATATACACTACGTCGCAAGGTGTTGAGAAAAAAAAATACCCATCAACTGCAAATGCTGAATCAGACAAATGTCCACCTGCACATTAGTCATCACTGGCACATGCCCACAACCACGCCCAGCGTACAAAAAAGCAACTAGATTTTAAACGTTTGAAAAGGAACAACTGCTCCCTGAGAAGGATCTCCATGTAATAAGACCAAGAATATTACTGTCCTGATCACTCCACCTCCACCATCTATCTTCCTCATCCTTCCTGAGACATAACACCAGAGGGGACCTTTGTGCAGGGACACACGCGCTCCTGTGGATGACGGGAAAGCCTCGTATGTGGCGCGCGTTTCTAGGTGGTACGTGCGGGAGTGTGAATAGCATGTTTACCGAGGCTGTTCTCAGGCTTTTCACAGCTAGCACACTGGATTGATTAGTGCCCCCCCACCCCCCCTTTCTCCCCTACTGTGTGTGTGTGTGTGTGTGTGTGTGTATTTATTGCGTATGATGCATCGTGTGTGATCGTGTGCATGTGTATGTGTGTGTCCCGTAGCCACAGCAACGGCACAACACATCAGCCGCAAGCCCGCAATGGGGCCGCCACTACTGTCCAGAACTCTGCCAAGCCCAGTCCCTGCTGAGGAGAGCGAGAGAAGGGAGGGAGAAAAGCACATGCACACACACACACACACAGGCCCGCACACAGGCACGCACACACACACGCAGGCCCGCACACACACGCACACATGCATGCATACACACACAAGCACACGCACACACACACAGGCCCGCACACAGGCACGCACACACACACGCAGGCCCGCAAACACATGCATGCATACACACACACAAACACACGCACACACACACAGGCATGCATACACACAAGCACGTACACACACACAGGCACGCATACAGACACACACACACACACACAGGTGCGCACACAAACACAGGCACGCACACACACACACTCACACACACAGGCACGCATACAGACACACACACACACACACAAACACACACACTTGACTCTCTCGTCTTGCCTACTTTTTTTTAAATGCACAGTGCAATAAGGAATATTCCATAACTCAAGAAACCTCAGGCCGTTTACAGAGATCTGTACTGTAAAAAAATGGGTAGAGTTGCACAATATTTCAGACGGACCAAGTCTGTAAACCAATCTTACAGAGGCACTAGCATGTTACAACTGACCGAGCGGTATAGGTGAGGAGCTCTTTCTGACCAACAGGGATGCAGGGAGCTCTCTTAATATGAAATACTACAAGCCCCAAATGGCCCGTCATCAAAGACGTGGCTCCCAGGAAACAGATGAAAATGATTTTCTTGCTCTCATGGTTGATCCAGCAGCAGTGGCCTGAAGGGATGAATGAAGGCAAAGAGAACACTGAGTACCTGTTCTACCTGAGCCTCAGTCGCTCACCCTGATCTCCACCTCCGCCTCGCCATTTCATCCACGTGACGAGGGCTGCCAATTTTTCCAGCCGACTGAGTGATGCGCTGATTTAGTTTTCACCGCCATCGCAGCCACCCACTTCAAAATTTTAAAAGCAACAGCGCACGTCTTAACTCTCAGCCGATTCCACACGAGGCTGTCCTTACCCGACATTCCTACAGCATGAATAACGCATGAAAACAGATTGCAATCCCTAATATTTGGCTGAAATATTATTTAAACACCAAGACGGAGGAGGAGTTCTGTACACAATGTCACACAGAGCTCTCTACTACAGATATTTCCCAGGTGTTCTCCATGGCGAATACTTTATCACACACCAGTCGAATGGGGGTCCATGTAATAGGATTTCCAGCTCAGAAAAAGAATCATCAAGAGCCACACCAGTCCTATTCACTAATCTTACAGGCCATCGTGTATGTCTAATTGTAATAAAGATTTTGAGTGTGGACCCTAATGGCCAGGACAGGCCGATTGTTTAATGCTTGCCTTTCATTCTAAAAACCCCCCAAATTCTGTTTTTTTTTTTCCTTCCTTCCAGACTGTGAATCTGGCATATTTTAATCCCATGGACAGCTGTTCCGAGCTGTTTTCCAGGCCTGGAGTGAGGCAGGGCAGGGGAAAGACAAATAAAGGTCTGATTTTAGCTTTACCGGGGCATATAAATGTTGTTCTCAGTGGGGTATAGCTGATAGAGCATGTCACTAAATAAGGGGGTGTGGGGGATATATTTTTCACAATGGGCAGTGGGAGGGGGGGGGGTGCTCAGTCGAAAATATTAACAAAAAGGTTTATTTAATTCAGCACACGGCCGCCTGGTTCGCACATTGCTGCTGTTGCTGGAACTTCATGCGGCTTCGCTGTGCGGCTCTCGGGTCACGCAGGGGGGAAAAAACGGGTCACCTTCGCCGCAGCCAGGCTATATTTGCTTTTTAATTAAAGTGCTAATTTGACAATGCCTCCCAGTAACCAACGCGCAGTAGCACTGCAAACCCTTGAGATTCCCTTACAGTTCCAGTTTGTTTTTGCAGCCTGACCACAACAAGAAGTCCTGAAGCCAGCGCTGGTCACAGATATTTACACAACATGTTCTGAGGCTCGCAAAATTGTGACACATGCTTAATTGCATTTGTCCGAGTTAAGGACAACCGTTAATAGAACGATAACCCCTTAACAGAATAGCAGGAAAGATTGTTATTATTAATAGCAATAAACTAGAATTTACGTTGAGGGGTAATGTGCATCTGTTGATATACGTGCATCTATACTCAACCGCAAAGCTAATCAACCTCCTAATTGCTTTTACATGTTTAGAATGACTCCGAGGAACCAGCAAGATATATCTTAGAAAGGACATATCTTGCAGTTTTGTTAAATTTTGTGAACTAAGTGTAGTTGAAAACTAGGCAGCAACGCTTCCGCTGAATGCAACAAATATTAAACGCATTATATACATAGGACAATAGTTGAATAGGCATATAAACATTTAACAGATGTAAAACATCTTACAGCATAACCGATAACGGCATCATAATCTGAAACTTAAAGAGTCGTGACATATCTATAGATTTTCAATACCCCTGAAAAGAACACCTCATCAGTCCACGAGACAACGAATTGCGTTGGAATAACTTACAATAGGCAAGCGCCTAAGACCGCGGATAAAATCGTTTGAAACGCTGTAATGGGAAATACCTGAAATTATTATTTTTGCGCGTCTTTAACTCCACAGCAGCGTAGACTAAGCTATCTCGTTTGCGAAAGGGTTAAGCACGCAGAGAGTGGGTTACTGCGCTCGCTGTCTTCGTTCAATTCGAAATCGTTTTACCTTCGACTCTCGGTGACACCCCTCTATAGCCTATATAAAGCCGATTTGAATTTCCAGGCACTAAAGAAAGCATGACATAATTAAGACAGCCCGTTCTTGTCGGTAAAATCGAACAATAGTGTGCTACGGCGGCTGGTTGGGCTGAACAATTAGGCTATGGTTGAGATTACGGTGCTGAAGAGTTCGAGAATGAATTAGATTTCGAGAATGTAATGTAATGTAAAGATAGAAAGGGACTGAAGTGAACTACCGTAAGTGACTTACCTTTGGAACGGAAATGGTTAACAAGAATTGAATGGCTAACAAGAAACGATAGATGTCAAAGTGAGAAAAAACCGCGAGTGGCAATCTTATCAAACATGTTTTCTAGTTTCGGGGTTATTTTAAAATCGTGACTCCAAATGTGTGAGTTAATCCTATAGGGCATATGGCGTATGTGCCCTTCTTTATAAATAGGTTAAACCACGAGTTTCAAGTTTAAGGCTGCGTTGTGTGACGTTAAATCTAAAAACAGCGTAAAACTTCACCCGTCAGAAATTTATTTTATGGCTTTAAAAAGTTGCACTGTGCTCGAACAATGTTGCTATCGGCCGAATGTATTTGGCAGAGACTACCGGTTACTCAGCGACGGGTCTCTCGTTTCTTAATTTTTATACAAAGAAAGACGTAAATCTGAAAGTGTTTGCACTATTCTCACTGGATAACAACGATGATTTACAAAATCAGTTTCCCGAATAACAGTTATTAATTATTTGGAAAATTAGCAGTGTCCGCTTTTATGCGTTTACAGTAGGCTAATATATGTGCAAAAATAACTTGCACGCGTTACCTTATAAAAACGTTGCAGTAACAACACCAACTTGGCCAAACTGAAATTTCTAAGTAGTTTATTCAACGATAAATAATGATATAGCCTATCAAAACTGTAAATCACTTACAAAAGGACATATGGTACAATATACGACTGTGATATTGAATTGCTGCTTGACTTAAGCAATAACAGTGAGTATGGTTAAATGACAAAATACAACAAGTACTGTGTTATAAATAATGGTGCTTTGTTCTTTTGTAGCCGCTTTGGAAAGTTTCGAAGACCTTGCATGTTTACCAGTTCTGCTGCCAGCTGGATTAAAAAGAAATCTTTTAAAAAAGGATACTACAGCCTTGACTACCCTTCTCAGCATATATTCTTATTTATACAACTAAAATCTCCATATTTTTCCGAGTGGTTTTACTTAAAAAAATAAACACAAGCAGTTTCAAAGCATTTCTTTTTAGTGTAAATTAACTGCTTGACTTGCAACCTTTATTAAAATTGCATGTAAATAGACTGCAAATATATATATAAAAAATTTACCCCCAAAGACGAGACATGCCGCCACCTTTGCTTTTAAACATCCCATTCCACTTTGCAGATTTACAAATTTGGCTTTCCATATTTTGATTCCATTACGCATCATCCACACAATCCCCATCTATTTCGCCCATTCCAGAAAAGCTTTTATCAGTGTTAATAATTCATTGTCAATTGTTTACATACGTAACAAACGCACAGGCCCCAACGATTTTAATTATTGACAACAACTAAATCAACCAAATTCACAAAAGTGCTATCTCCGGACAACACGACCGAGTAGAGAGGCGTCCGGGAACCCAAGCGAATGTACTTCTGTACGAACGCATAGGCACTCAACCCTAGAAGTTGAAGGTTAACACAGCACTATGCAGCCTTTTCTCTTGACATAACTTAACATCTTTGTGCCAAGTGATCACCAAAAGACTGCAGGTATTCTATATTTCATATTGGAACTAGGAGGCAAAAAGCACTCATTTTTTTCTTGTCTTTCACTACGGCACGAGGCCGGAAGCCACCCGAATGATTCATTTCAGAAAGGGTTTTCATTTAATAAGGTACACTGGGTGTGAGCTCGCTTTACATGTAATTCATAAATGAAGATGTTAAAATAATTATTGGTATTTCCGTTTTATTTTAATTGATTGTCAAAAAAATAAACAAGGCTACATTCGCAAAGGCCCAAGAAGCCCTATATGTGTATTAGGTGCGGCACATAAGTGTTGGCTACTGCAACGTGAAGGCTGGACCTTCTGGTGTCAATTAATTTTATTTAATGGAAAGAAATCGTTTGCTTACAGGTCCCGTTACTATCCCGAGATTTCCATGTAATACTTTTGAAAACATATTTGAGATATTTCACAGAACATGAGGCAAAGTCATATTTTTGTAAGGTTAAACATGACTACCATGCACTTTTCAGATCAAGCCTAACATAATTCTGGCAGTAATCGACGTAATAGTTGATAGGCTGTTGTAGGATTGAAATTATTAATTTAATTTTCAAGTGTTGTTTTACTATAGACTCCCTTTCTCTTTTCGGTGGCTAAAACGGATGCGGTTTACTTCTAAGAAAATGTACAAGCGTGTTCCGTTTGTAACCACGGACTATGGAAAGAAAGCTTGAAGCTCTCGGTATTGGCCTACACTTCTAAATTATTTAACTCTCAACATACCTGAAGGGCTCAAAAGACCAGCAAAACCCCCAGCTCTTATCATATGAACTATGGGAAGGAATTGCTTTGATATATGTGGGACGTGATTTAAAAAAAAAAATTCAAAAGAAAACTTTTATTAGCAAAGTTTCACTATGCAATTTGACTCATCTCCTGAGTTACACGTGTGCAAGTAGGCAGGTGCCTTCAATCACGGGCCATGGCGGCTAATATAGGAACTCAAATATTCACGAACCTTATTCTTAATAATGTTTGATAATCAAATTAAGGATCGGTCTCAAGTGAAGTCACAAATTAAACACCACTTTGCAGCTAGGCCTACACTGCAAATGTTTAGTCTACATGAATCGTCACTCCAGTTCTACTTTTGAGAGAAGGCAAGGCGCGCGCCTTCTGCATTTGTGGACTAACATGCTTTACCGAATTAAATTTAGAAGACAAGTAAATTAAGAAAGTTCCACTTCTGTTGTATTATGAGCCAAAGAGTAAACAGTTAACCTACTAATATAATTATTCATATCGGTAGTATGGTAGTATAATAGGAAACAGCTAAACAGCAATAGGGCGATTATGTAGGTTTTTAAAGGTACCACAAGACTTCAAAAATAAAACAATAAAAGCGATCCCCGCAAATAAATTAAGTACCTAAAATGCGACACTGCTACATTCAAAGGATCACGTCATAACCCTGCATATGCGTTTCATTTCCGAAACTGCAGCCGAAACACGGCTTTGCACTAATACACATGCTCGGGCCTACTCATAGCCAGGGGAAAATAGAAAACATGATAACTTCAATAATGTACACAAATACATTTTTTTAAATGCTGAAATGCTGCAAAAAAGAAGACACGTAGCTGCCATGAAGCTGTTTACTTCACAGCGCGACGATCCAAAAAAAAAGGCCAGGGGGTGAATGCGGCCTTCCCCCTGAACTGCGATGCGCGTCCCGGTATTCCGACCAAGTTATGGAAGTGTAAGGAAATTTATTTTTACGATGAAAGCAATATAGACCTATACCACATTACAAAAAGACCACTCTTACATGTTTATAATATCTATAAGACTATATATAATTTTAAACTGCCAATGTAATCATCAGATATTTTACATTTATTTTGTTAAACTTGAATGCCTTTAATCTTTGAATCACCACCGGCTTGCAGCATCTACTTTGTTTTACAGTGATTGTTCCTACCCATTACATCCTGGTAATATCTTGCTGAACATTTGTACGAAGTAGGCCTATAGGTGAAAAGCACGTGTCGGGCTATATTTAACACTGGGTGCGATTATGGGGGCACTGACTGACAGAGGCCTTTTAAGCAAATTAAAGAACGCCACAGATGATTGAGTGATAAATTAGAATGTAAGGATGATTACGAGAGCCGGGCCAATGATGAATGGCTGGTGAAAAGCATTGAGGATTTTTTCTTTAAATACCTCTAAATGGATTACCATATATATAGGGTTTTAAAAAAAAGTGCACTCCTAGAATTAACTGGCATGGTATAATTAACTAACCAAAAAGCGTCTCTGCTGTCACCTGTTCACCTCGCTGCGATAGCAAGAAGTTTGAAATGACAAGTTTTCTTTTCTTAAGTGAAATTGATCAATATCCCCTTAAATAAACCAACGGGCTGGGTGAATATCACGCTTGCACAGCCGTCAGGAGTGAACTATAAAACGAGTCTAAGCAATTATTTAAATCTATCTGTCAGAATATGTTTATTCTGTCATTCATTCATGAGTTTAATCTAGTCCGTAGTATCCATGACATTTTTATTTATTAATATGGTACTCCCTATTCATCTTTTATTTGTTATTTTCCTAATTGAAACTGAATTAATACAGTCCGTGTTTTCCCACCTTTCATGGCAGGAGAGATGGGCTATGCTAATAAAAACACAGTAAAAACTACAGAAAATTAGCTGTAGCCTACTACACCACATTTTAAAAGGACGCGATAGCAACCGTTCGGCTCCGGCACGTTGACTGGCGGCTATACAGACTGACAGTCACCCACCTCGACTACCGCAGCTTTGGATTCACACATCCAGTTTTACACCGAAAACCCTCCTTAAATGTTACTCCATCTACACGGCACCCTACACTTCAAAATACGCCAACACTTAACTGAAATTGCATACAGAACGTATCCCTACACCGGTTTCCTCTGTCAATCTACTCCAGCCCCTCTCCTCTTCTTTCCCCCTCCTTTTTATATAAAATAGATTTGGGAGAAGCGCCATTTTCTCCTCAAACCATGTGCAATGAAACGCACAAGAAAGCCGTTTGGAAAGATGCCACCAAAGGAAGGGGAGCGGGGGAGAGGGGGTAAACTATCAGAAAAGAGCGGACAGCGAAAAGGAGCATACAAAAACAACTTATTAAACACAACATCACGAAGATTACAAAGCATCCGAAAGCTTAGACATTTTAACAAAATAAACAATATTTACCTGTGTCAAGCAGTACGGGGAGTACATGGTTATTTTTAGAAATAGAAATAAGAGAGCTTATTTAACTTGGATGGAAGTTCGCTGTAGTGCTGCATTGCAATCGCTCGCCGTCCCCTCTCAATCCATGCTGTACTGGTAACCCCGCCTCGAAGGCTGAAAGTGAAAGCTTACACAAACTTTGGAAAAAAGTTTTTCTCTCGCTCGCGCTCCTCGCTTTCGCCCTCGCAGTGGCCCTCTCTCTCTTTCTCTCTCTCTCTCTCTCTCTCACTCGCCCCCTCCCACCACTCTCGCTCTCTCTTTCTCCCTCACCCTCTCTCGCTCTCTCTCTCTCTGATCCCTACAATTACGACGAGACCATTTATATTAAAACACGTAGATATTTCCAGTAAAATCAGTTCATAACGACCACATATTTACATATCAGCTCATTAGCTAATTTGCTGTCACCATCTACTGGAGCTGAAAATGGCAACGAAATGCCTGCTGAATTATTTCCGTGTTATTGTATTACAATCGTTATGATACGTTTAGCAGTACACGTTCTGAAGAACCCTGCACAGAAAAAAACAAAACAAATTGCGATATGCCGCCAAAATATGTCATACTGGGACAAACCGCGCATTCAACAGTAACTTTGTAAAAACAGAACTGGCGATCGCTGTGTGTGTGTGTGTGTGTGTGTGTGTGTGTGTGTGCTTGTGCGTGCATAAACGTGTCGTTGGGCATGTGCGAAATACCTGAAATAAAATAAATGGGCATGTAATTTTATATTCTACATTCTTCGGAATTGCCCATGAGACGGTGGTTTTAGAACAGATTTGATTATGGATTCAGTAACTAAACTGTGAAATATTTTCAATATATTTTACGATGGGAGTAAGTTAAATGAACATGTTTTGGTAATAGACGATCTATTTGTAAATAATAAAATAATAATTATAATACACACGCATATACCCAGAAGTCCTTACACACACACACACACACACACACATATATATATATATATATACAGAGATGAGTTTAAGACAGGAATAAGTTGCTGATTTCTGTATGACATATTTTTCAGCTGTTTCAAATAGGCTATTATCCATCCATTGATTATAAGCAATTCAAAGTCACACATAGACACACATATATGTGTGTACTATATGTGTACACGTTTTCAGACTGAGTGCCATCTGTTATAAGTTTATATTGGGTTTAATGATGCCTGAGTAGGCATTAATTCCATACTGCACTGTATAAGAGCTTTTTTTTTTTCTTTTTTTTTTTTTTTTTTTTAAATAGCACCAACTGTACTCACTCCCCGTGAGTACCAACCCATTTTACATATTCCCACTTAAATTGTGTTTTGGTGCCAGTTGGACAGGCAAAGATAGGAAAATCTTTCGCCAAGACAGGAACATACTGTAATAAGTCCTGCACGATACACGATGGGATGCTCATGAACTTAACACTGAAGTGGCTTTCTGTGAAACACTGCGCTTCCCTGTTGCGTTCACCAAGCAATGGACGGGGAGAGAGTGATGCGGACAGAAAAACTGGTCAAACAACAGTTGGACGAGCGCACTTGGAAAGCCGCGCATATGGAGAAAGAGCAGTGCTCAAACTTCGTCCTCTACACGTTTAAGCTTAGCATGAAGTAAAGTTTTACAGCATGCTCTGGGGGTTGGGGGGTTGAGGGGGTGGGGGGGGAGGTTGTGGTGAAGTCATTGAAATAATGTGGAGCCAAGTTTGAAAGTTGGCACTGCAATTCTACGAGGACTGAGCCTCAGTGTATGAGAAATACAGCTCACTATAGGAGAAACACAGAGCTCCGGCAGCTTCTGTGGCCAATTACAGCACCCAGCCCGAGGAGTCCAAGAAAGAGTGTGAGAGAGAGAGAGAGAGAGAGAGGTTAAAGTATATACAGATCGAATTCTGAGAACCCCCTCTCTACACCACACCCTTCAGGGAAGGCCCGCAAATCACATCTCAGTGACCTCCCGCAAAGTGTTCCCGAATGCCAAATTTGTATTACTGGGTCTCTTTCTTTTCTCCTCAGTCACTAAGAATCCTCAGTCATGCGACCGCAAAATGCGCAAGGTTACGGAGTGGTCTCGGGAGGTATTTACTTAATTGAAGGATCTTGATTTCTGCACGCACACAAACACAAACCCTTATCTATAGCATCGCATGAACCGCTGCCCTGAAATGAGCCCCACATTTTGTGGTTTGTCTGGATAAATCCCTCGTTAAAAAAACACACAGGAGAACCATATGTGACGGCTGTAGTTTAGATGGTTCCCCTTTCACACAGTCAAGTACGCATATGTGCTACTCACTATTTGGTGAGGGTCCTGTTTTCAATAAAGGACTTTGTGTAACAGGGGTAATAAGTCTTGTGTACAAAGGACGGTATTTTGGAAGTCGGTTTGTGACGGAGTACGAACTGTCCACAGTTTGAATTTCTGAGGGTCCCTCAGAACTGGGAAACCACTTTACCGGATATTCATATTTCTTAAAAGTGTAAAAACTACAAGAGCTGCCACGGGTCAGACTATATGGTCAGCTCTCTCAGGTAAAGAAAATATACTCATACCAGCATATTATCAAAATCAATTCATTTACATTTACAGTTAAAAAAATGTATATTTATTACCAAAAAACGTTACGGAATTTCAAATCTTTTAGAGTAGCAATATTTTAAATATTAAAAGCACCAAAAGCAATCAGTATTGTTGTCACATGATGCCCTCTCAATGAACCTTACACAAGAACCTTTATGAAAAGTACCAAAGAGACCCTCCTTGGAAGACTATGGGGCCTTGTCTTGTCCATGGATGTGCCTACAGGAGGCATTAGCTTATCACATTCTCTTTTAAGTCTGTGACCTTGAGCACAGAGTGAAGGATTCATCCTGTCCAAGGGACATGTAACTGTAATTATGCAAAATAAATCACCACAGATTCCTCTCCGATGTATTTGTGAGAGGAAAAAAAAAAAAACAGACCTAGCTGGCATACAGGGGTTTTGCTCACTTTCAACACGCTATTGACAGGGCCCGAATAATTACTGCATTTTTGGAAATATCCAGGTGGCGCATTATGATGCCGCTGCCTATGACGGTGGGTGCCATGGCAAATCCGCACGCTTTTTTTTAGAGCGAGCGTGTGTGGCAATAATGAGTGTGATGGGGTGCAGCTGAGATATGTCAGCTATGACCAGCGTTGGGGTGGTGGCGTTATTACCAAACGCAAACTAATAATAATAACAATTATTGTAACAGAACATTCCATGCCATTCGAAAGAGTAGTAAGAGAGGTACCAAAAGATTGTGCATACCCTGTATGAATCGGACACTACGAAGCACTCCGGCAGCCCCGGGCCTCTGGATGGGTCTTCGTTCACCAGAAAGGTTTCGGTTGCCTGAAACGTAACAAAACAGTCATTGAAAGTAAACAGGTCTTTGCCTTAAATTTCCTTTCACTGTGCGTACCCAAGAAGATGCTAATATATGAAATGTACGAAAGCACAAAAGCTTACGCAATTTTGGTTGCGGATTAATTATTGCGCACCCACACAATTATTCAGTTATACGGTTGTCTCTGTGGTTATGCATTTTTTGGTCCAATGTCTGTGCCTTTTAAGCTTCAGGAGGGAAAAAGTCTAACATTATATAACACTATAAAGCTCTAGAAAGAATATAATATATGTCCTCAGAAATAAGTCTGATTCCTTAAAATGGCATTACTAATTAAAATCATTCGCTCTCTCTCTCTCTCTCTCTCTCTCTCACTCACACACACACACACACACACACAGACCATTTATATCTATAAACTATCACATTTCCTAATTAATCATGGTGAAAGGGGATATCAGAAGTGGCGTAGACATTTTATCAGATTTCATAATCAAAGCTGTCCACAGGGCTACTTTTCATGTTAATAGAAGCTGTATGTTACCATGAAAAAAATCCACTGTTAAAAAGATATGATATATACATCACACAAAAGGCTCATCTGTTCTCACCTTTATCAGTTTTTCACATTGCTATCATGTCTATGACACCACAAATTCACACAGGTTACATTCTCTGATCAGCGCTGAAAGGTATTTTTAAAGAGTCGCCTCCATTCAAAGTAGTTCATTTGTATGCTGAGGAACACACTAGCAAGGCCTTGGGCAGTGAATAAGCAACCATTCCAGTTCTACTGTCGATTGGATCAAGCTAACCCACACTACTTAGCTGAAAGGAAACCTAAATCCCAGACCAGCAGAATCCTGTGAAATCCTATTTCATTTCACAACTTTCACAGTTGAAACATACCAATTATACGAGCCCAAAGCCAATTTCACACTTACTCTAAACCTATCTAGTGTAGTCTGGACTCTTTCACACACACATGCACATACACGCACACATGCACAAGTGCACACTAACACACGCACATGTACGCACACAAGCAGACTTGCATACTAGCCCCCCACCACATGACACTTATATGAACATAGACTCACAGTCACACATGCATAATTGCATACACACATACATGCACATACACAGACATGTACACACACACGCACACATACGCACACAGATTAAAAAAAAAAATACACATACATACATGCACACACACACACCTACACCAGATACAAACACACACACATATACACACACTCACACGAAACAAAGGTACACTATCACACACACACACACACGCACATATACTTACAATTAATCATCCACACACACCACAAACGCACACACACAGAGGCACAGAACTATAATAAGTCCCAGATATTGGCAAACCACGCTGCCCGAACTTGTGGTGAAAACACAGGCTATTCATATCCTCTGCAATGAGAGGCTTTTTCAAAACTGTTGCCTTTCTCTTTTTTAAAGAGGGTTCTCTCTGCCTGAAGAATTATTACTTTTTTTGTATGATTTTCATTGGTCTTTTTGCACATTTGGACACATTCTTACACAATTCGCAGTTGACTTTTTTTTATGAATGCATAATGTTTCATGTTAAATATGAGGTTTCTACCTGAGAAGCTACAGAACTAATGACCAAAGGAGGTGGAAAATATTTTTTTGCAGCGCACTCTGTCACTGCTACACAGGTATCTAACACCTATTTTCAGCATCTGCATCTGCCAACATTCAGTAGAGTTCAGGGCCTAGCGTGTGCTGGATTATGACTTATTTTTTGGTCTGATTTATGTAATGCACAGTTCCTGATCTGAACTGAAATGGCCTTTCCTGCAGCCTGGCAGAAAGAGCAACAGCGGATGCAAAACTATGTGTCAGAAGCACAATTGATTGAATACACTGGTGGATTTTTCTGTGGTTGTGACTCGATTTCCCCAGCTTTCAGTAAACCTAGTGTGTCAGTGTGAGGTCTGTGAATTAAGGGGATGATTCAATTCAATAGCATGAAGGTTTGGCCTCAGAATTTAAGGCAGCCAACTTTTAGATTAAAAAATAATAATATATATATATATATATATGTTTGCTGTTTTATCCAAATAAGGAATACATGAAAACATTATGAATGAAAATTTTCCTTTTAAAGTTTTTTTTATTACCATCCATTGCCTCTCCACACCCCCTCCTCCACCACACACACATACCCTTCTCTGTAGCCTGTACATTATTATTAAGCACAGAATTAATTATATATTGCAACATTTTCTATATACGTAGAACATATGCCCAATCCATATGGCCAGCCCAGAGCACAACTCTCAAGGCCACCCTTAATTAACATTTTAAGAGGAAATAGAATTGTTTTAAGGCAGGGCACTGTGACCTATTTTAAGTCAAAATATATGAACAAATTAACTGAGATAAATTACTTCACACAAATGGCATGAAACATATAAGATACGGCATATTTCCTGCTGGACATTTGCAAGACGCATGTCTTCCTGTTTTTGAACTCAAAAAGTAACAATAGCCCAAACGTGTTCTCATTTTTGGGAAAGATTTCTATAATAATAAAGATAATCGCCATAACCTCACACCTCTCAGATAAATCATTTAGAGCAAATGGCCGAGTGTCAAGCTCTGTGATAACGGAGCGTGCTCTGAGAATGTATCAAACAGACAGCTTCATGGAAAGTTTATATCAGAATATTTAGCACTTTTGTACACATACTCACACACACACACGCACACACGCACACACACACACGCACACACCCAAGCACACACACACACACACACACACACACACACACAAGCACACATACACGCACGCACACACACATACACACACACGCACACACACACACACATACACGCACACACACAAGCACACACACACACACGCACACACACGCACACACACACACGACACACAACCACACCACACACACACACACACACAACACACACACACACACACACACACACACGCACACACACATACACACACACACACATACACACACACACACATACACCCACACACACAACACACACACACACACACACACACACACACACACATACACATACACGCACACACACACACATCTGCTATTCCTTTTTACTTTCCAAACACTCATTCTGGCCACACAACAATCAGCATGCATTTTAGCACTCTAATTACTATTAGTACCATTGTTTTTATTTCTCAGTATGATTTGTTGGTGGGAATTTACTGCCAAATAACAACTAAGCAAATAGCTGAAAGGCTACCACATCTAAGACAGTAAGGTTTGCGTATTTGTTTAAACATTTCAAAATGTTTTTTGGTTTTGTTTGTTTTTTTTTTAAATAGCACTGAGGGACCTTGAGTCAACATGAGAGCTATCGCTGAGTAAATTTCAGCCATTAACTTCCTGTTTCGCTAATTGAATTTGGGGGGCAGGACCGCAAGTCTGAAGTCAATCAACAACCAACACATGCACTTAACTGCAAATCAATTAAGGGCAAATGTCAATTGATTCAAAAACCATTGATCTAGTTTGAGTGAGTTTGCACAAATGTAAAAAGGAAGGATATCTTTTTTTTTTAAAATAAAATAAAACTAATGTCAGCCCGGAATGCAGGTGTGCCTTTGTGACCACTCCCGTGACTTCTAAGCAGTGATGCTGCGTGCTGCGCTGCTTCTCCTGCAGTGAGGGACACGATCTGCAGGGCTCACGTCCCTCTCTGGTCGAGCTGCAGAGCCCATGGGGAGAGTCACGCGCCGCTCCCCCAAGGCCACGCCACCAAGCCGGGAGGCTACAAGCTCGATTTAGCCTATCCCCCCCCCCCTTTTTTTTTTTTGTTATCCCTCCCGGGGTGCAACTGAACTTGAAACTGCGATGGGGTGCAGAAACACCTGGATGTTGCTGAATAAATTCCCTGCTTTAAGCCTTTTTTTATTTAACCTGAGCTGCTAGTACACAGGAGGAGCATCGCCCCCGTCTTCTCCCCCCGTCCTCTTCACCTCACCTCCCACTGTCTCGCGCTCTCGCACACCTGCGCTAGCCTGCGCTCACCTGCGCTCGCACAGCTGAGCGCCTAAAAACTCCCAGGCCTTTTCATTCGCTTTTGACAACAACAGTCTTACAACCCGGCCTGCTCTTCTCTGATCGGGTTAGTTAGATACTCGTATTATATCGTGTACGTCTTAGGTTCTAGAGAGTCCGTCCTGAGAGGGGAAAAAAAGAAAAAGAGAGAGAGAGAGAGGGAGAGGGAAGAGAGAGAGAGAAAAAGAGAGTGGGAGAGAGAGCGATAACAGAACTAAACCTTAATCATGTTCATGCGAGAAAATTTCAAATGCAGTACATGCAATACTCTGCAACAGTGCGCTCATGCACTCAAATCAGGCCTAATGTATTCATTCAAAGATATTTCTACTGAAAAACATATGCACATATGCTTTGTGAAGCTTTGAGTTAACCAAGTTAATCTATGCCTTGAGCCATCAAAAATATCCATTAACAAAAAAATAATGCAAATGAACATTTCAGATTGTTGTAATATGTTTTACTGGTCCTAAATGCCAGAACAGGAGCCCTTGAATTAGCCTATAGGATACAACTAACTTGCACCAGGAATAACATTCTGTCTGTAAAACTAGTCTACATGGGCTATGACTGCATCATGATATTTAAAAGCAGCACATTATTACAGAGGTGAGCCTGTAAACGCACGCCACTTACGCACTGTATGTTTGCTCTCATAAAGAGAGGTTCTAGCCCTGATTAGTGGGGAAGATCCACAGACCACAGCAGAAGAGAAAGTGCATGGGGGAAATGCTCACAAGAAGGGAAGGAGGACTGACCGAAAGATAAATAACTCGGAGTACTGCGTCACTCCCTTTCGCCGTCCAAAAGAGGCCTGGCGCGCGGGACTCTCGTCCAACATTTGATCTTTTTGCGGCCAGTCTCTCCCACTCTTTAAATGCGGCATCAACATCTCATCTGTGGGTGTCATTATTTACAATTTACACAGGACTGAAAACACAACGATGGGTTAGCGTTTCTCCTCACAGACCAAACACATGCCACGCTTTTTCTGGACCGGGTACAAAGCAGGAACAGACACGAGGGCCCCTGCTACTATTTGCATTGCAATTTTATATTTTCAGAGAGTGTAGAAACAGGAGCCAACTGAACTCCGCCACTTGGACATAGAGACCAAAGAAGCGCTATTATTGTTTATTATATTATATAAGGCCAAAACGGTCTGTGTGTGCAGCAGCTGCTCTTTGAAAAAAAATTATTTTGGGAATAAATAAAAATGAAAAAATACCTAGATAATATGTTGCTGTGGTTGTCTAGTAGGCCAAATACCACGCTATTAGTAGATATTGGGAAACCAATGCATTGTTTATACCAAGAGGACTCAGAAAGAAACAACTTATGAACCCCCTCTAAGATCCCATGTTACCCTTGCTGAAGAAGCTGGATATGAGTTTATCCACAACACAAACACACACACACACACACACACACACACACACACAGATGGGTTCAACGGAACAAATACTGAAATAATACAAGTAGGCAGAAATCTGCAACGATCTTACAAGATTCTGGGTTATTTTTTCATCTTAACTTTACCTACTGTTAAGTCTGTCTTGAGTAAAAGCCAGAATTCTGAGTATGAGGTCATTATTGAACAAAATACATCAAATTCATTCACATATTCTTCTTCTTCTTCAGGTAATTTGTAATTAGGCTATTATTACAAAAAACACATTCGTTCGTATTTTATTACAAACAGTTGAGAGTGCTTTTCGGAGTAAGCATTTCGGTATAGGCTACTGTACATATTTGCCTCTTTGCCCCTCCTTGTTGATAGTTTGGGGACCATGGTGTCATCGACGACGCAATAAGAATGCTAATTGATAAAGTGACAATGTTGACGTTATTACAGCCCTAATAATCATACAATAAGCGTTTCAAGCCGGGAGATTCAATAGCTTACTCCGATTGAAATGTCTCCAACAAACGCCACCATCCGCAATTCACATACAACGTTGGCCTAATATTACAATAAAACATGCTGTCGTCACGTGTAGACTACATTCTGTATGATCTTACTGTGTGAGGAGAGTGTCTTCTCTTTCACCTCGGTCAAGTTTGACAATTGCAATTGTCGACTTGTTCTCTGCACAGCCTGCTGTAAGATCGTTCACACGGCTATTACCTTTACTACTCGGTAACACAAACGATAGGATAACGACTTATTATAGGATAACGAGGATGTAGCGGAATTTTTTTAATTAAACATTTAACTAAACATAACAGGGCTTTGCACGTTTTTAGTCATCAGCTTGAATAATAATAACAACAGCAATAATAATACTCATAATAATAACAGTTATTTTATTATCATTATTATTAGTATAATTATTTACTATTATTCCGTTTTATTATTATGCTGAAGGTAAATTGTAGTGTCCATGTTTCATATTCCAAAGATAAGTGTGGTTCAAATATTAAGTGGGGAAAAAATTAAAAACAGAAAAGTGTCTATATGCTGTAAATATAAATATATTGGTTTGTTTATCTTAAACCACTTAGCTAAGTTGCATTGCCAAACTGCATATAAACATATAAAGACTGGCAAGCAACGCACTGTGCCGTGCTCAGCTTATAAAGAAGAAGCTTGACAAGTGCAATTAGAGGCTAGAGGCTAGAACTACAGCTAAAAGCGAGATTCGCTTGAATTGTCGTGAAAAGGGTTCTGTGAGGAGGGCTCAAGAGAGTTTTCGGGCAGTTAGACGGTACTGTTGTAAATGAGTAGGCTACGACGACAAAGTTTATGTAAAGTTCTCCAACGCTGAAATACTTTTCAGTGAAAAATTATCGTTCCACCTAAATCACTTGACATCTGAACACGCGCGCGCGCACACAAAAAGTTCATCTTTGATCAAAAGCCATCACATCCACACCGAAAACCAGAAAACTATATTAAAAATCGAGTCCTGTCGAAACTAACTTAGAAACTGTCATTGCTTGAAATCCACTTTTAAAATCTATTATTTAAATCTAAACGGTTTCGCCTGAGCAAAGTTTTCATGTTTAAACAGAAAAAAAAATACTTGTTCAAAACCTCTCAAATGTATTTTAAGAAGAGCAAAATATTGATTTACACAGCACGTACCATTGTGGAGCAGGGAAATTTGCCAACAGCCTCAAAGACCCATTTTCCTTTAAAAAAAAAAAGCTCAGCTTCCAAAAACTGTGAGTGGGAGAAAGGGCGAGAGAGCGCGACTTGGATTCTTCGGTGATACCGGAAGCAGAAAAAGAACCTTAAAACAAGACGGCCTGTGGCCCAGCGAACATTTTGTTGAAAAGTAAGTCTTCTGCTTAAGGGAAAGGAAAGAGAGGAGGATTATCCAGGCCTTCACCACCTCGGCGTCATTCTGGATGTTTCAGTTCACTTTTAACGCGAGTGACTTCCATCAGAAACAGTCGTCAACCTCGGAGCTCCAGGAGATTTGCTATTGCAGTCTGGCTCAAAACGCCGCGCTCTGTCCACCAAATCTCTCGCGGAGCTGTTCACCCGATACCGTTCACGATGTCTGTGGTTCGTCAGAAACAAGAGAAAAAAAGTGACAAACAGGTTGAATGAAATTGAGATTGACAGTAAGTTGTTTTCAACGTATATGTGATTAAATATCAGCTGTTGACTCTTTCTAGGATTTAAGACTGCATCACGTCTCTCTCTCCATCCCTCTCTCTATCGCTCTCTCCACTATCCCCCTCCTCTCCTCCTGTACCAAAAAGTGGAACCCCCTTTGGTCCTTCTCCACCTCCTCCTCCAAACTGAGATTAGACCTGATTAAAAAAAGATCAAGTTCGTCTTATAACGATGATTTCTGTGCGAACACCAAAGGTGTTTGAGCGAGAGAGGAGGCAGCAGAGATAAAGAATACGTAAACCCAAATGAAAGCTTCCACAGATCGACCATATATTTGTATGTACCCAGTCCGACGACGTAAGTAAGCAGATAACAATAAATCGTGAATATACAGAAAGACCGTTGCGTCTGCCTGGACCGCGGTCGGGGAAGCGGAGAGCTGGTGAATTATTAATAAACTGAGAGGCTCGCAGTCTGTCGTGTTCAACGAGTGGCCACGGTGGCAGCTGGGGCTTTAGGAGAATTAGACGGGCTCTGGGTAAATCGTGGACGGTGGGGATTACCGCTCACAGGCTACAGTGTATCGGCTGCAAAACGGATAGGGGGAGAAAGGGAGCGGGACAGAAGCTGCCCAGTGCAAGCGTGGCAACAGAGTAAACTCCAAAATAAGACCCAATTTGCTATGACTGTTGCTGGAATTTGCTCGAATGTGGCTAGGTAGGTGACAGGTAGTCTGTGTAAAGGTGCGCTCAAAATCAACAACTATACCCCACTTGACTCGATTCATATTTCCCTGCACAAAAATAACACACACACACACACACACATATATATATATATATATATATATGTGTGACAGTGAGAGAGATGCTCTAAAGAGATGTTGGAACTAGTAGCAAGAGCGCAGCGGGGTGCGCCACAAGAGCCAGGTGAAGCCAGTTGTGTGTCGGACATGGCGGTGCTTGTTTTAAAACAGTTATTTTCAATATTACCCCAGTCTCAATAGTAATTCTTATATATAAGGCGTTTGTCCACCCCCCGCCTCAGGCAAATAGTTATACTGTTAGAATGCTCCGAAATGCAGTTCTGCCTTGAATATCAGACTGATTTGAATTATTTTAATTGCTGTTAAAATATTCACACGCATTGTATTGTTCTGAGAAAGAATGAATCATAATATCTGAAACCTCATTAAATATACGAATTTGTTATGCACGCCATGTAAAGCCTTTGTCTTTTTCCATGCAGGCCTTTACATGTTGTTGGTATTTATTTATTTTTTTGGGTCGAAATAAGCGCACGGCATGCAACTTGTCTTTATATATGCAATAAACACATGCTCTATTAATTTTCTGCACATGTGCTCGTGCTATCCAACCGTTGTGCACTATGATATGTTACCACTAGTGTGGTTTCGTTTTGTCATCTGATGTCTTTAAATTGTTTCAACAATAAACACAACGGACTGAGTACACTTTGCCGTTATCAACATACGTATACACTTTTGTCTCATCAGTAATTACATGAAATGTAAAAATGTTGGCGTTACCTCTGTCAAATATTCGCATCGATTGAAATGTCCCTCAGCATGTGCAGCTATGTAAACAGACCCATACAAACCTGGTATTCGAAAGGCCAGACTTGCATGTCTATTTCTCACGTTTTTCGTCTCACGTTGCTCCAGTCGTGGGTGTTTCTTACTTATGCTGGGTTTGTCTACTAATTTATGTTATTTGCTTGTTTTGCAGTGACTTCAGGTTCCCTCTCTGAAGTGCAGTGACATCGATGCTACACCGTCGACTGGCCTTCATTACATGAAACACTCCATTAGGCCTATAAGTTCATAATTTACCTTTATGGAGCGCTTAAATTGTATCACTCTAATTTTGAAGCAATCGTACAGTGGTGTTTTTTGAATAAATATACTAACAAAGCAAAATGCTCAGTGTTAAATCAACAAGAGTTAATTTTACTCTGATGTAGTACATTTTATCCTTTGTGGGTTTACATAGACGCTGCTAGAGCAGAATCAACAATGAACTTTTTATTATGTGTAGGCCTACGTAGCTCAGAAAAATAAATTGTGTTATATATATATATATATATATATATATTAATGTGAAGCACTACATGTCTTGTCAGGAATGGTTGCTAGGCCTATGTTATGCTTGAACGTGAAACATGTACATATTTTTTACTTTTTTCAGTTTTAACCACCCATTGGTCCTATGCATTACAGCAATGAAACGTCCGTACATTCATGTAGTATGAACAGGTCATCAAAGAAGATAACGATAGGCGGTGAGTAAACCATATTCCTTCCCAGCGGATGTGTACTTCTGAAGTGCCATTAACTATTTGATCACCAAAAATGTGGACTTAGCATGTACTAATTTATGAAAATATGTACATTTTTATTTCAGTGTTAATCAAGATATTTTTAAACTGTCGTAGGCCTACTCTCCAAAAATATAAGAATAAATGTGTGTTGCCTATACCTGCTTGCCAATCATCCCTTAATTTATGCTCTCCATTTACACAGTTTTACACAGTTTTTTATCATCTACGGCAGTAAGATGACTGACATTGACACTGACACTGACATTTTCAAAAATTTTGGAGGACATAAGCGTCCTACACATAAGCGTCCTTTGTAAAATATTAAACAATGCGTTTGAATAACGACGAATAAACTCGGATCTCACTTGAAAAATATCACTCGAAGCATATGTTGAGTCTGTGTGGTAGATAGTACAAATGTAGGCATTAGCATTATGATTACTGCTATATGCTACTGACAGCTAATACTGCGAATGCAGCTTTTTTGTTTGTCATACATCTATACAAACTCCTGCACTTTAAAGCGAATTAATCTCTCTCCCTCTCTCTCTCATATATGTATATTAAAAATCAAACCATAGCTACACTGAAATATTCCAAGAGAAAAGCAATAGGCCTACTTTATTGTGTATACTGTGTTTTACCTGTACAGTTGCTACTGAGAATTTTTTTAAACCTTTATCTTCAAAGGAACTTTACTTAGTTTGAAAGTATTTTTACATATGCCTGATAATTGTGGAACAATATATAGACATTTTTTCTATGAATACTGACTATTTGGTTGTTGTGTAAAACTATTTTAGAAGACACTGTGTTGACAGTGCATTCTGGCGAATAAACGTTAATTTGTTGTTAGCACGGAGGTGACATTTCCTTTTCTAAGTTCACGTTCACAGTAAAGCGTTTTAAAGCATGAATGTTGTTTTGTTATTTTATCGAACTCTTTTCTGTTCTGGAAATACTGTTGGGTATTTTCTCAACAAAATACAATATTTTTGGGGGGGAATGCAGAATGCATATATATTACTATGTGTAATTCAAAATTTGCAGTAGAAGTCTGTTAATTTTAAACAATTCTAATAGCTCCAACCATCAGGTGTTCAAACATTATTAATTTGCGCGTCCGCGAGTGTGTGTGTGCGTGTGTGCTCGTTCAGCTTTGAAATTATAGAAAGTTTAGCGTTGAGGACTGAAATAGGCCCAAATTCAATCTGGGGTCTGTAAAACAAATGGTCGTATTATTTGTTATTTGACTCTTAGAAGTACAATTTAAATTTTTAGAAATCTAAAATCTAATCTTTTTTTAGATTTTTAAAAAGATTTTTCAGATTTTCTTCAAATGAACAATTTCAGTGATGTTATAAATTGTGAAGTTAAATTTTTTTTATTATGTTGGTGCACTGGCTATAGCCTTATTTACAAGACAAGTTTATGCCCTTCCATGAAAGTTAATATAATTGAGCGTCTGTTCCAGTGTAAGATATGTGAATTAAGCCACAGGTGAAATACATTATAATTGAATATAAAGATAATATTTTGTCATATTAATCGTATTTTCTTATGCCATCGATTGTTGTTGCGCAAATAAAGAACAAAAAGGCTAAAAAGCTTATAATATAGGCACAATACTGCAACCTTTCTGATTGTGATTCTGAATGGGTTTGAGAATGATATGTTGGGTTTATTTAAATTTTTCGATTCTTACCGCACTTTTTTTCGTTAATATGAGAAACTACCAATCTCCCAAAGTTTTCAATGAACGAAGAAAGGTGCCACTTTGTTCCCCAAACCTGATATATATCAGCTAACCCTCATAAGATGCCTTTCTTGAGAAGAATTCATTTCAACATGATTAGGATTTTTATTATAGTGAAATATGAAATACAAGTGGATTATATGTTTTTTTTTTTCTATATGGAGACATACATGTCCATGGCTGAAAACCATTTTTCCCATTTTAGTAATAATAATAATAATAATTATTATTATTATTATTAATGTATTATTATTATTATTAGTATTATTATTGGTAGTAGTTGTAGTAATGCTGGTAGCACTAATAAAGTAATAACAGTAATAGTTTCATTGTGATCATTTTTTCTGTAGCCATATTTAGATCAATTCAAATTGATAACTTCTCTAATACAGTTTTTCTGCTACCATTTATTATGCTGTTTTTACATGTCTAAAAAGAAATCACATAAGTTTCAGACAGCTTTTTTTCAGAACTAGATTGATCAACTGAGATGTACTGAGTGAGAGCATGTGTCAAGGCTATTGGAATGTCAATCATCTTGATTTTCAATCAGATTTTTTTCCTGCATACTCAACTACTACTACAACTACAACTACTCAAAGAAACACACACACACCTACTGTAAGAGTCATTGAAGTTATACCATGTTTCCTTAAAAACCTAAAGAAATATATACTATAATAAAATAAAATTGATTACATCATTATTTTTAATACATGTCATACAATGACTAACTAGGGAAGTAAAATAACTTCCAAATTTGTTCTTTTCACTCTAATCAGTCTAAATGTAATCAGCTAAATCAGCTGCACTATCATGATGAATATACGACAATCAGAATTTTCTGGGTTCACTTTTTTCATCTTGATGTTTAGTTGGCTAATAAGAATGCCAACAAAAATGCTATTGTCAATATTCTTACACATGTTGAGGGTGATTTCTGCCTTAGCATCCTGTCATGATGCAATTATTATCGTTCTTCAGATGCATAGCCTGTTCTCGAGTTGATCTATATAATTTTACATTGTTGGCCTTCTATTTATTTTTTTATTTTTATTTTTTTTTGTATATCACCCATTTTACAAGAAAGACTTACCGGCCTGAGTCAGCCTATGATTAAAAATATCGGTTTGGTTCATCGTTATCATCACAATGATTTTCAAGAGATTTATATCTCGGGCATTTACCATGTAGCGTAGGCCCTTCAAGCTACCACTGCTAGCATGCCTTCAGCCTGTAACGTCTTTCTGGATGATGATGATGAGGATGATGATGGTCGTGGTTTCTGATCAGCCTATATACACAATATGAGTTATGACACATGCAATTGATATATCCTGCTAGGGCAAAACAAAAATTGCACGTGTCATTCCCTATTACTTGATTAATAAAGAATATTTACCTTGGCATTTGTAAATTCCTTAATAGATTTTAATCTTGACACTATCTTGAAACAGAAAAGTGAATTAAGTACCCATTTCCCTTATCGCCTGTATTGCAGTGAAACGTGGAACTGTGAACCACAGCAATGTACCACAGCCTCACCCGCCCTGCAAGAGCAAACAGTTCCGTTTATCTAACCTAAATAGTGTTTAGCTTGTACCTGCGGTATTTTAAGGTATTTTATTTATGTTTGATTCAATCGATCAGTATCATAGCAGCGCAAAAACAAAACAAAAGAATTTAAGCATGTGTCATGTTGGGAGAAGGTACTGTGCATTAGTCAAAAGCTGAAGATGACAAGTAGGCTATATGTTGCTGTGGTAGGCTATATGAGTAGGTACAGTACCAACAGGCTATTGCTGCTCCGTTCATTGCATAAGTAAACCTCAGATGGGCTGCTTGTCATGATGGTTTTGATATTGCTAGTTAATTCTTACCCGTCCTATTTCAGTGATGTGGATTTCGTCTGACCCTCAAAAGTCTTATCGTATGATGATGTTCAGCATTAACACATATTTACTATATTTAAGCACATCCTACTGTTTCTACTATTGTTACAACTACTACTACTACTACTACTACTACTACTGCTACTACTACTGCTGCTGCTGCTGCTGCTGCCGCCGCTGCTACTAAAAATAATAATAATTTTCTGTTTGGACACCATTCCTATTTGTTTTAGCGTTATCATAAAATAATTTATAGGCTATAGTTTATTACATTCTTTGTAGTCGGTGGAATTTTTGTTAAAACTTGCATGTGGCCTCTCATAAAACCAAAAAAACATTTTAGAATAATTTAATTGCATCTGTTTTTTTGTGGGAAAAGTTATGGAAAAAAGTAATACAGTTCCACCTTCCCTTGGGCAACTTATATAACAATCCGTGGCACTTGATTACGCCTGCAGATAACGTGGAGTAGAAATTCCTGTCATTGCTCGTGAATTTATTTATTTAATTAACGTTTACACTTGTTGCAATAAAAATTTTAATTCCAGTTAAAATTAATCAGAATAAATATATATTTTTTCATATTAAAATATTAAATTCGAATGATGTCGAATGCCATCATTTAAATATTTTGTTAATGTTCGCATTTAGATATTGCTCTTACTGCGTAAGGCATGGATGCATTTCTTAAATCAGAATCATTCTAACCTTCATATTTAGACATAATATAAAACAAATATGTAGGCCTAATAAAAAGATTTTATATAAGAATGGACTTTTGAATAGCTTAAATAATCTATAAGGCTACTGATGCCTTGAGAATGCACACCACATCCAGGCTTAAGGCATTTCTCAATTTTAAGTTATTCTGGTGCACCCAATTACGCAATTGCCCCCATAAAGAATTGCATCGATATCTTATGTGTTTAATGCTATTTTTATCCTTTTCATTTTAGCATCAACCTGGAACACCTCAATTGACGGACGAGATAAAAATTATAAACGTCGTTCATTAAACACGCCTTCCACGTTATGGTTTCACTAAATTATTAATGTGTAAAGGCTATTTGTTAATATTGAATGCATAAAATTAAACATTTTTAGTTAATAAACTTTGCTATTTATTTAGTTTTCAACTGTTCAACTTTTGCATAAAAATGGTTACTACTTTTGAATGTCCAAAATGCAATGGCATTGCACTTATTGCAGCTAGATCAGTACATTGCAGGAATCGTTACATTATTATTATTAGTTTTAGAAGCAATTGTAGGTAATTTATTTACTTTTATTTTTTATTTTTCAAGGAATTCTTTTCTACTGACATTTTTCTACATTCTGGGCGTATTACATTTAATTAAATTACATGCCACTGTCCCCAATAAGTGTGCTGCATTATATTCGTTATTTGAAATCAAGTTATTTTGGAACCAAATTTACGACCATAATGAAAATATGATTCTTGCATTTTTCGTTATTAGTGGTCATTGGTGTTATATTTCGTACACTGGTGAATACATTTGGCTACGACTGAATGACAGAGGAAAAAAGTTGCAAAAAATGTACATTCCTCAGTTCTGCATAATTTGGCTTCTGCTATATATATTTAATTGTATGTATAATTCTTCATGATAACTAAATAGAAAAATTAAGGACTACAGGATGAACGATAGGCTGCCTAACGACCGCGCTTTAAAATGTCGTCGTTCACATGTTAGTTTTCAGAATACTTTTAAAACGAATCTATTTTTGTTTTTTCAGATAGCTTCATCTTGGCCTATTAATATTCTCACAATTACATTTCAGTCGACGAATTTCCTTTCAGATGCTTAAAGAATATGGCAAAATCAAAGCGATTATAATGGAGGAATGAACCGAAAGGCGTCCCGGGGGATTAAAAAAATAACTGTTAAACCTTCGCTGGCATGTGTGTAATGTCTCCTAATTGTACTCACACGGGGAATGCAGAGGGAAAGTTAAGCCTGAACGCATCAATTAGAACCCGGCCGTGGGTAATGAGCGCGGAGCGGAGCGGTTCTCACCGCGAGCGCGGACACAGCTTTTCTGACACCACACTGTTTTACTCCGTGGCATAATGTGGGCATTGAATCTACAAAACACTATAAGCGGCGGCTTCGCTCATGTTTGCATCGAGTTGACTACGACGAGCCAAGCCTGGCCAGTGATGCTATCTTCTCATGCAACCTATTTAGGCTTCCCGTAGTTATTTATACTTGAGACGCTAACGTTACAACACATGGCAGCCCTTGGCATTATTGAATTATGTGGAAAAAAAACATCGGTTATATTAAGGGATTTCATTTTGCACAGATATTATGTGAATAAACGGGAACACAGTCTGGATGGATGGTTTCCAGATAAATAGGGACAAATCGGCCTCGCCCTATTGCCCTCTAACAAAACAACAAGGCAGTTGGTACCTATACACATTTTAGCATTGGATTAGCAACTGTAGTTTAATGTAATTAAATGAATACACTTTTACAACTCAGAGTTTAAGATGAACTTATGTACTGGTGTAACATATTTTGCCTAAGATTAACTGGAACAAAGTTGACCGAACTCACTGGTTTGCACAGTATACTTAGTTTGCTTAGTTTCAGGGAGAGGGTAAGCGTAACGGTACGCTATATTTTTATAGTTTTCTCCTACAGTAAAATTGCCTGAACGTAGAAACAGCATGGGCTCCTCCTAACGCGCCTGTAAATTATCTAATTATAATGGAAAACGGCTAAGACGTTTGGTAGTCATAACACTTATCTGAGAACAATTTGTCACCATCCGTTTAATGTGCGCTTTTAAGAGATTGTCCACACACAGTCATGTTGTTCGCGATTTAAGAGAATGACAGGGCTTTTGTTTTCTTGACAAGTCTTTTGTAAAATGATGTTACCTGGTGTTGGAAAGTAACCTATATAGGCCCACTATTATTTTGGGAAAGTAAGTTTGAAAAAGAAAAACTGTTGTCTACAAATTCCATGCTGGATATTATGAAGCTATTATTACGTTTTGAAGAATTTGGCCTACTTATCGGCGTCAGAAAGTTAAAGGTGCAACAATATTTTACAATAGAAACTGTAAAATATTGTTGGCGAAACTATTGAAACCACCCTTCTTTTCACACTTTGCTTGCTGTGCGGGCCCGTTATTGCTAATAATTAAATTTAAAGGCTTTAATTATGATTGCAGGCCTACTTTTAGTTTTAATAAGTGCCCTGCTAATAGAGTTTTTTGTCTTTTGTTTTTATTATTGAAATCAGTTCTGCTTATAAAATAAAATCTATACTCACCCATCTGGAAGTTTTCACGAACTCGCCTGATTTCTCATCTTTGCCCCGGTTTTGCGTCTCATTTTCTCTGCAAACGTGTCATTGTTGGTCTCTGTTTTTCTGTCTTTTTTCAGGGTTCTTTTCAGAACGTCTTATTATAGCTTCAGGAAACCAACGGTACCGGGCAGCCTTATTTTTTCCTATGTTAGGCTATGTTAGGTGGACATTTTATTATTAAAAAAAAGTCAATTTAGTACATGAAGATAAAGAAGCTCTAATATATTGTGTGGATGAACAGTAAGGCCATTGTCGTTCAATGTGATGATGTTTACCTTTGCATTTGTTCTTTTATAATTGGAAAAGCGGGTAAGGGGAGGCTTGGAAAGGGTCGCGGCATAGTGCTGCCGTCTCCCGGCAAAGCAGGCTGAGCTCCAGCTCTTAAAACAGCCTCCCGCAGCTGGGTCTTGCTTTTCCCTTACTCTCACGCTAAAATTGGCTCGGGTGTAAAATACGATGCGGTGGTAAGTTTCATAAGTTAATTTATTGGAAATTAATGACATTATTATTATTATTATTATTAGTAGTAGTAGTAGTAGTAGTAGTAATAGTAGAGAAGTAGTTGTAGTAGTAGGCTGTAATTATGGTGCATTTTATCAAGCTTTATGATTTGCATTTGGTCTTTCCAATCCACTTTCAAAGTTGCCGAATCTGTGATTTTTGCATAGTAACAAAGAATTTTCTTTATCTAACAAAGCAGGCATTAAATTTGCTTTTCCCATCTCTGCCCTACATGGAATTCCCAGGGCCAGTGACAGTGGCACTGAGAGAACACACACTCTACATCTCCGATCTTAAACGCACACGTACACACACCCCCCACACACTCACAGGCACATGCATACACACAAACACCCACACACACACACACACTCAGATACACATCCCCACACACTCACACACACGTACACATGCACACACTCACACACATGCATACGTACACACACACACACAAACACATGCATGCACACACGACCATGTGTGCACGCACACACGCACTCAAGCACATAAACACACACACAACTTCTACCGACTTTTCATAACTTTTGTGAAGTGAACCTTGCGCAGCAGGAACAAAAGCACCCACAAACAAAAGGAAATGCACAAAAAGTCTAGAATGGGGATGACTAAAAACTGAGAGAGAAACTAGGCAACAAAGTACCACGGAATGCTAACCCCAACTACAGAACGACCATGTTTGAAGCAGTTACCATGCCCTGAAACTCTCTCCATTTTGTTCTCTACAGAGGGTAATTGTATAGAGTAAGGAGTCCACTTCCTGTACTGACTACCAGGTAATCGACAAACAAAAGAAAGAAGCACAACGGAGTTCGTTTCCACACACAAATCTACAGAACCGTCTGACGATGTTCGGCTTGTGAAGCAGCAGTGTTTCTGTACAATTTATGGCGCAGGGGCAAAATTTTTCACAGATCCCCTTTCACTGAAGTTACTGAGAAAAATAAAAAGTCCAACATCTCTAGCTGAAGGTGTCCTGAGGGGACTAATCGACAATCAGTGGTTCCAGAAGTGCTGTGAAGTAATGCAAAAATCTCTAAACTGTCTGTTTAGATACTTACTCCTAGCAAATGAGAACCATCCATTAGATATATATACATTTCCCACAGGTATAGTGTGATTGGTTCCAGATGGTCTTTCTGTACGGCAGAGGTAAGCCGAGTACAATAACAGAGCGTTTGCTTGAGTCTCGAACTCGGACGAAAAATAAAAGTCAGTTCTTTCAGAAATCCACAGAGATGGGGGATATCG